>NC_064637.1:154181109-154191240 GCF_023864275.1 Schistocerca cancellata | reverse complement strand
TATACCTAGATGAGCCTCTTTGAATGACTGCTGCAGTCTGCATCCATTTGAACCATCTTCATGTATTCATGTTTCAGGCTCCCTCTTCAATTAGCCCCCTCCTCTCCCTCTCTCCCCCCTTCTCTCTCTCTCTCTCTCTCTCTCTCTCTCTCTTCTCTCCCTCTCTCTCTCTCTCTCTCTCTCTTCTCTCTCTCTCTCTCTCTCCTCTCTCTCTCTCTCTCTCTCTCTCTCTCCCCCCCCCCTCTCTCTCTCTCTCTCTCTCTCTCTCTCTCTCTCTCTCTCTCTCTCTCTCTCTCTCTCTCCCTCTCTCCCCCTCTCCCCCCTCCACCTCTCTCTCTTTTTTTCACTCTCCTTTCTCCCTTCTGTTACCAAATTGATGATATGAGGGTGGTTTGAAAACTTCTCGGAATCACCACGACAGGTCAGCACCAACACAACGAGTTGTTCACATGATATTCATTGTCATTGTACTGTTGCTGTAAACACATGCCACGTCAATGCTCTCGAAAGAGAGCTGTGGCTGTGACGTGGCTGTGTTTTTGTTCTTGCATAGTGATTTGCTAAGATGGAAAAAATTGAGATTCAAGCAACGATTAAGTACTTCGTAAAGAAAAGTATGAAAGCAAATGCGTTCATGGTGATTTCCAGAGTGTACTGGAGCACCCTGCTCCTTCATATTCAACTGTTGCCAAGTGGACAAATGAATATAAATTTGGTCTGGAGAGTTTAGATGATCAGCACAGTGATCGGTCAATTGTGTCACTACTCCAGCAATCATTACAAAAGTGCACAAAATAGTCGTGGAGGATCGCCAATTGAAAATCCGTGAAATTGCTCATGCTTGCCAGATGTCATCACATTTTAATTGGAGAATTAAAAATGAAAAAATTACCTGCCACAACCCTTGACACTGGATTAAAACCGCATGAGAACGGACATATCGGAACAATGTTTGGCCCATTTTAGAAGAAATGAACAAGAGTTTTTGCACCAGTTTGTGACCTAAGATAAATCTTGGGCGCAGTACTATACCTCAGAGACAAAACCACAGTCAAAGCACTGGAAACATTCTGATTCTCTGCCACCAAAGAAAGCAAAGGCAATTCCTTTGGCGGGAAAGGCCATGGACTCAGTTTTCTAGGATATGGAGGGGATTCATTTTGTAGATTCCCCTCTCCACTGGGCAAACAATTACTGGAGAATACTATGCTAACCTCATGGAGAAATTACGACGACAGATATGCAAAAAAAAGGCCAGGTTTAGCAAGGAAGAAAATCATCTTCCATCAAGGTAATGCACGCCCGCACACATGTACCGTCGCCATGTCAGCATACGAAGGTATGAATTGTTGCCACACATACCTTATTCACCTGATACGGCTCCATCAGACTTCCATCTCTTCCCAAAACTGAAAATTTTTCTTGGTGGATGAAGATTCACTCCAAACGGAGAATTGCTAGCCGGAGTTGACAAATATTTTGCAGGCCTGGAGGAAACTCTTTTTCAGAATGGGATCAAGGCACTGGAACATTGTTGGAGCAAGTGCATTAATCTACAAGGAGACTACATTGAAAAAGTAAAAAAGTTTCAGGCATGAAAGTACTTCTTTTCTATTCCATTCCAAGAACCTTTCAAACCACACTCGTAACTTGATGCCACAGCAGGTGTCCTGTCAACAGATTCCTTCCTTCAGTCAAGTTGCACCATAAACTTTTTCTTTCACCAGTTTCATGCAGTACATTCTCATTGTACAGGAAACACTCCAGACAGATACAGGGTGATTATAACCAAACTTTCATTACTTGAGCCAGTGTAGTGGAAAACTGTTTACTATTTGCATGCGTAACTTCATAGGAATGATGTTCAGACTGTGCGCTGCAAGATTTGCATTTTTAGTAGTGTTAGTGTCATGACTTGCCATAAGGCCCTGATACTGCTACGGCAACTTAGGGTTGAAATACAAGTATCCGTGTGCATTGCAGTTGCAGACAGTCTACATGAGTCTGGACGAGGTGAGCAGGGCCTTACTAATAAAACTTTTTTGCCAAAACAACAACAACAACAACAATAGTCCTTCTGTTTTTTGCGAGTATCAAGGAATATGGAGATGTCCTTGTTTTGCTTCCAGGATCAAAGAACATAATTTGGAATTTAGAATTATTCCTGGGAGAGGCAAATTGGCCAGTTTTTTTTTGTATATTGTTCAAGAAGTTACTACTGCCATGTGTGAGACAAGGGACACTAATGCACATTGGAGATTGAAGGTAGGGTGGCAAGAGAGGAGCCAACATCTCACATGAGATGTTTCAGGCAGCTGTAGAGTAGTCTGTAGCACAGAATGGTCATCAAATTGAGCAACATTTGTAACCTCAAATGTAAACATGGTATGCAAGTAACAAATGTTACCATCTAACGTGAAAATTAAAATATGGTTCTTTCAGTGATTTATTCATTATTTCTCTTCTGCATGTTGTTACAAATGTTTCCACAAAGTTTCATTGCTCAATAATCATTTGTTTTTCATAAGGTCCTCTCAAGTAGCAAAAGTTTAATTATAACCACCTTTACCTTGAGAAAAGACTTTCAAAAACTTGTGTTAACAAATTCCTGGTTCTTGAAATGCTTTCCTTTCTATCACCAATCTACATTTCATATTTTCTCCACTTTTTCCATCATCAGTTACTTTACTGCCCGAACAGCAAAACCCGTCTACTAATTATAGTGTCTATTTCCAACTTTTTTTCCAATCTAATCCTGGCAGCATCCTGTGATTTGACTATATTCCATTACCTCGGTTTTAATTCTGTTGATATTAATCGTAATAACCTCTTTTCAAGAAT
Organism: Schistocerca cancellata; assembly: GCF_023864275.1. Taxonomy (NCBI): domain Eukaryota; kingdom Metazoa; phylum Arthropoda; class Insecta; order Orthoptera; family Acrididae; genus Schistocerca; species Schistocerca cancellata. Next base: position 154,188,399 of record NC_064637.1, on the reverse strand, counting down.
TGTCCATTACATCCGACTGCTTTTCCTAGTCCTTTGCTGTCTCCAAGGGACGTGTCATCATCAAACCTCAAAGTTTTTATTTTTTCCCAACAAGATACAAGGATTTGTCTGAGATATTTAAAAGAAGACAGTTATGAAATTTCTCATTTTTCATTTGTGGTAGGGATCTTCTTATATTTTGATGCAAATTTTCCATCAAATGAGTTTTCTCCTAAAATTAGAGGGTGTTTGGTTCTGTCTCTTGTAAGTTTTCTATGGCATACTTGGTTTATAGATAGGCTTGGTGAAGATAGATAAATTGTCAGCAAAAGATATGCACTACAGTTTGATTCTCTGTCCTGAGACAGTGAGGTTTGTATTCTCTTTCCCCCATTCTCTGGTGACTGTGTCTAACATTATGTGATGAGGAGAAGGCATCTCTTTGTCGAATTTTTCTACACTTTTTTCACCAAGAAATTTCATTTAAGACGATGTGTCTGCGAGAGTCTGGCAGATTAGTTTTCTAGTCTTCCTGTCTACTATGAGTTCTGCTAAAGTGTCTAGAATCGTTTGTCTGTCAGCTTCTTAATATCCACTAAGGTGGGAAATGTGGTGATACCTTAATTTATCCTTAATATTGTCTTCAGCCATCAAAAAATATCAATTTTTGAAATATAAGTTGTGGTGACACACTGATCCGAAGTGTAGCACAAGTCTAAGTTTTCTTGGAACTTACTTCGCAATGCATTTACTCCTAAATCACGTTCTTTGCTGACGCCAAGAGTTTTTCAATTGACCATTGATGTGCATGGCCTCAATACAAAAAAACAAAAATAGTTTTCATGTAGACTCTCCCTCACCATGTAGAGTTCAGTGTGTTGTTATGTGCTCCGATTTGAGGATATTCAACAAGCTCTCAGTTAACATAAATTGGAAATCACAACCAACGTCATTAGACAAGCTGTCAATAAAAAATATGAACATATGTATCCAAATATGGAAAAGCCTCGTTAGCTTCATGGCAAGCAGCAGTGTTTGTTATAAATCTGTGTTGCAAGTACTAATGAACTGTGAACAGGGCTCTGTATTTACACATGTAATTTTTTTAAGTACCATTGTAATTAAGTAAATAAGAAGCTACTAATAGAGGATTTATAGATGCTGTATAATGATCTATTAACTTTCAGGTGTGTAGCCACATAAATAACATTTCTTATAATATTTCAGCTGTATACTTTTTGGCCATCTTCAGTGTGAGACAAATGACGCTACAGCACTCACTGTACTTTTAAACCCACAGACCACACTGCTATGCACACATTCACAGGTACACGAGTGCCTGAGATATTGATTGGCAGCAAAAACGTGTGCATTAATTGAATCTGTGGCTAAGTGGTTTATCTCGAGGTCAATGTATTGTTATGAGCTCCACTGAAGATGGCTGAAAGGTATATGGCCAAAAAAAATACATGAACAAATGGAATTTGTGAGGCGGTGCTCAGAATTTTATTGATCTGTTACTGTGCCACAAACCATGAAGCTGCAGCTGCTCTTTAGTATAAATGAGGAAGCAACAGCTTTTTCCCCCAACTTACTCTGATTCAGTTTAACTGACACAGAGTTGTATAGCATTAAGCAGCATATTATTAATACAGTGTATGGATTGACTGTATTTTATTTCATTGTCCTTTGCTAATGTATACTTTCACTTGGTCCACATCCCTGTAGGTTCTACTTCTTGATGGGATTCACAGAATACGATGAGTGAGTGGGGAATGAATAAAAATGACTGTTTGTGAAGGCTAAAGTGTGATATTGGACCTTTGCAGCACCCTACGTGAAATCCTGGTTGTGATGAAAAATTGCGTGTTAGATTGAAATGAGGTAATTTAGTTGAGAGTTGGTAAGGCCAAAGAATGTGAATGCCCCCCCCCCCCCCAAAAAAAAAGGGGGTTGTGGTAATGGATCTGTAATGTAACTTAATGTTTACATATGTGCCTACTTAATGCACTTCGTCATTTTTAACACTCTTCTTGTTATAAAAACTAACTGCAAGGTAGATTCAGAAAACATATATTAGATAATGGACAAGCCTCTGAAGAGAGTTTTGGTGCATATTATCTAACTATAAACAATGAAAAACCAAAGAGGAGTCCACTATGTTACTTCTACTTGCAAAGCCAGTAAATGTGATGTCATGACATAACAATAATTCTTCTTACGGCATGTATTTTACACATGTGGAATTTCAGTGACTGGTTTATGTCTGCTGCTGTTTTGATGACTGTCATCAGTCACATACAGTTGGATATTGGGGGATCCTATACTTTCCAATGTCAGCACATACGAAAGGAATTAATACATATTAGTAAGAAAAACGAGTGCACTGTATTTAATGTGTTTGAACACTGAGGTGACAAAAGTCATGGGCTACCTCGTAATATCATGTCGGACCTCCTTTTGCCCTGCTTACTGCAGCAACCTGACATGGTATAGACGCAGCAAGTCTTTGGTAGTCCCCTGCACAAATATTGAACCATGCTACCTCTATAGCCGTTCTTTATTGCAAAAATGTTGTCACTGCAGAATTTTATGTGTGAACTGACCTCTTGATTATGTCCCATAAGTTGATGCGATTCTTGTCTGGTGATCTGGGTGGCCAAATCATTCGCTCAAATTCTCCAGAATGTTATCAAACCAATCGCGAGCAATTTATCGTGGAGACACTGTCGTCCATAAAAATTCCATTGTTGTTTTGGAACATGAAGTCCATGAATGCCTGCAAATAGTCTCAAAGCAGTCAAACATGACCATTTCCAGTCAATGATTGGTTCAATTGGACTAGAGGATCCTGTCCATTCCACGTAAACACAGCCCACGCCTTTATGGAGCCACCACCGGCTTGCACAGTGGTTTGTTGACAACTTGGGCCCCATGGCTTCATGGGAGCTGCACTGCACACTAATCCTACCATCAGCTCTTACCAACTGAAATCGGGGCTCATCTGACAAGGCTACAGTTTTCCAGTCATCTAGGGTCCAACCAATAGGGTTGTGAGCCCAGGAGAGGCTCTGTAGGCAATGTTGTGCTGTTAGCAAAAGCACTCGCCTCGGTTGTCTGCTGCCGTATCCCATTAACACCAAATTTCACTGCACTGTCCTAACAGATATGATAGTTATGTTCCACATTAATTTCTGTGCTTGTTTCACATAGTGTCGATTGTCTGTTGGCAGTGACAACTGTATGCAATCGCTCCTGCTCTCGATAATTATATGAATGAATGCTGTCGGCCGCTGCGTTGTCCACAGTGAGAGGTAATGCCTGACATTTGGTACTGTCAGCACAGCGTTGACCCTGTGGATCACAAAATACTGAATTCCTTAATGGTTTCCAAAATGAAGTGTTCCGTGCATCTGGCTCCAACTACCATTCCACATTCAGAGTCTTTTAACTTCCGTCCAGGGCCCATTATCACGTCAGAAACCTTTGTATATGAATCACTGTGTACTAATGATAGCTCTGCCAATGCATTGCCCTTTTATACTTTGTGTACGTGATATTACCTATGTCCTGTGTATGTGCGTGCCGGTATCGGATGACTTTTCCCACCTCAGTGTAAATCTTCAACCATTGTGTGGTGAGTCATTGGAATAAAGGTGCTTCATAACACTGAGAAGCATGTTTATTTCCTAAACTGGCACATTTTTTGATTGTGGAGAATAAGAACTGTATAACTGAAAACTATTAAAAGAAATGGACTCGCAACATGGTTGAAAATCCACAGTTATTTTTTCTGAGTGGCTTTGCAAGAATAATTATGGATTTGTTTCAGAAACAGTTGGTCAGCCATATTGGACAGATACTTTGTCAGTATACAGGCCTCACAGTCATTAATGGCAGCTTAGAAAACTGGTTAAACTTCCAGTTCCTTAACAACCTACCCATGGTTTTCTCTACCATATAAACAGATGTGTAATAAATTTATAAATTGCTGAGAAACTTCACTAAGCATTATGAGCCAATAAATATGTGAATGTACTTTTGGGAAATCTTAAAGGAAAATGCCTATGGACGAAATTAGGGAGCGTAATAGAGAAATGGAGAAGTGATGACATTTAATATCAGCAAAGGCTGCCATGAAGAGAGATTTTTTCCTCAGGTTTGAGTGTAGGATTAATGAAACTTCCTGGCAGATTAAAACTGTGTGCCCGACCGAGACTCGAACTCGGGACCTTTGCCTTCGCGAGCAAGTGCTCTACCATTTGAGCTACCGAAGGACAACTCACGCCCGGTACTCACAGCTTTACTTCTGCCAGTACCTCGTCTCCTACCTTGCAAACTTGACGTTTGATACCAGTATTTTCTTAAGAAATAACTTCTATATTTCAAGACAGTGGCTCAAATGTTCTTTTTGGTAATGGCATAGGACTAGTGTACAGTGTATACAAAATGGAATTGATGCCTGTACTATTCAGCTTGCAAAACAACATATAAACATTATTTATTTTGGTTTGATATGATAGTGATTGAGTTTCCGTAATAGCTTTTTAATTCTACTGTCACTTCAGAACATGACTTCACTCTCAATATTTTTGTCTGTACCTATACATTGTTAATGATTCTTGGAGTTGCAAGAAATTCTTGTGATCGAATTGTGTTGAACTGAAACAGATTTTTACTTTTTTATACTGTATCTCCCCCCAGTCGAGGCCCATGCTGATTTATCAATTTTCTGATGACCTGATGTTGTTTGAGAATTACTAAAGGCTGATATCTCATTTTTTTGTTCTTATTTTCAGACTCTGGTGAAAACCAGGCCAGTACAAGACTGCTGTCACGGTTACACAAAGAGTTCGACGGGTGACAAATGCATTGCTGTCTGTTCTGACGATTGTCTGCACGGGACATGTGTTGCCCCTGATACATGCCAATGCTTGCATGGATATGGTGGACCCACTTGCAGTGTGTGTAAGTAAAACACTTTATGAACTGCAGCAGCTGTCCCTCCGCCTCTGCCTCCCCCTCTCCTCTCCCCTCCCCTCTCCTCCCCTCTCTCCTCTCCCTCTCTCCTCTCCCCTCTCTCCTCTCCCTCTCTCCTCTCCCCCTCTCCTCTCCCCCTCTCCTCTCCCCTCTCTCCTCTCCCCCTCCCCTCTCACCCTCCCCCTCTCCTCCCCTCTCTCCTCCCACCCTCCCTCTCCCACCTCCCTTATATTTCATGAGATTTGATGTCATAAACTTTCAGATGTACAAGAAAGTAACTTTTCTCAAAACAGAATGGAAATTACCCACATTATACTCATACAGTGTTTGATAATGGGAGCACCGAGGAATTTCCAACAAACTTGAAAATCATTTCGAACCGTTTTAAAACTTTTTCTCCCTTATAACCCCACAAAATAATGAAAAGAGAATAGTTTATTGCTTACCAAATGTTCATTGTTTGTATGGTGAAACTGCAGCATCAAGCAAGATATCTTAATTTACTTTTTATTTAGTACTAACTGTCTTTGTTACCCATTTTGCAGATAGTATCCACATATACCACTGAAGATACCTAGAGATATATATCATTTTACAACAGGTCAGAAAAATTAAGGTTTTGCATCTTCAGTGATGAAGGCTCTAAATTCTTAAGATGAAACATTCAACATATTAACTCATTTGTGGTAATCAAGACATTTGGAGCTGCTTTATACACGGTAGTCTGATTCTTTAAGGAATCAGGGATTGGGGATTGGGGAAGGGCTCATACATTTTATATTGTCGCTATTCCATCCCCGATTTCCAATTGTTTGATAACCTCATCTTCACCGATCGGTACTAGGTTAAGTGAAGCGATAGCATGTCGGTAATCTGTCTAGTGTGACCACATTTCCATTTGCCTGTGACTTTCCCTGCTGTTTACGGCATCCGGTGTGAATCGACCTCTGCATTGCTTTGTGTCTGCTTCACAGACTTTCATCTCACGTCTCACAGTGCTGTAGTTTTGACGCACCTGCGAGGCGCTACACATTTTTGGACTACGACGTTACGCGAGCTGTCTGTTTTTCCACAGCGTGCCCAGAGGGACACTGGGGCCCAGATTGCCACCACCTGTGCCAGTGCCGCAACAACGCGAGCTGCGACCCGTACAGTGGGACGTGCCACTGCACGCGGGGCTGGCGCGGCAAGTTCTGCGACGAGGAGTGCCCGCCCTCTCACTACGGCCAGGACTGCAGCGAGGAGTGCCGCTGCCAGAACGGCGGCTCCTGCCACCACATCTCGGGTGCCTGCCACTGTGCGCCTGGCTGGACCGGCCCCCTGTGAGTGTCTGCCAACCACTGCTGCTGCTGCTGCTCCAGTCCCAGCGTTTCAAAACGTTTTAACAGACAGGTCTCGGTGATTTTTGTTTTACGGTCATTAGGCCACGGTCCGAGGCATTTTTCTCTGCCAAACATTTTGTCTTCTGATGCTGTTGACATTGCCAGAGGTTATAATGACACACAAAGCAGTTACATTGCAATACGAGCTAGCTAGCTGAATTGTTCATATGTATCCAGGCAACAGTCGGTTCTTGCAGTCATCAGATGTGGAGCTTCTATGAGATTGCAGCTGCTTTCTGAATTAGAATAGCCTTTGATTATGACTCCAGCATTGGAAAATGAATTGTTCAAGAAATATGCCTTTTAAATGAATTAATGCCCGTAAAACAGATATCACAGAAAATGCAAATACTAACCATGAAAACCTGCATTGTATGTACAGTAGAACTTTGATTTTATGTTTTTTTGTGATTCTACACCATAGATTTGTAGCCCTTGTGAAAAAAAAGGGTTGGAACTTTAATAGTGGCGACTATTTATCTACCACTCGTACAAAATAGATGTTTTTCAAAGTTTTGCTGACCTTCAGACTAGTCATGAGCATTGTGTATGACCCGTTGCCAGCGATGTGCTGCTTTTTGGCTCTGCAGTACGCAGAGGCCATTGGCATGGGCTTCTATTGACCGCCACTTTCTCCATCCGTTTTTGTGGGGCTGTATTAAAGGCAAGGTGTAGAGCAATAACCCCAAAACCAGCGTGTGCAGGCCATAGTTTGTAACTAATTTACATTTTTTTCCATACAGTTCAATAACTGTCACCTTGTACATGTGCAACTACAGCACTTGTTTTATTTCAGAGCATCGAGAGATACAGAATAATATTCTTGCTCATGTTTACTAAGACAGCAGTTATGTATTAAAATGACAAATTTACATTTTATATACACACTGTGGGTGGTGATGTAAATTTATGAGTATAGAAATATGCACTTAAAAATGGCAAATTGCTG